>NT_039443.1:0-34498 GCF_000001635.26 Mus musculus | reverse complement strand
TCGACTCGATCAATGCAAATAATTATTATACAAAAGTAATAGAAAAACAAATTAGCTACTGTTTTTTATCTCTATAAAGGCAACATACTCAACATGAGAAGTGTTACTGAGCTCCCAGTTCAGTACTGCTATATCTGAGAACAGTACTTAAAAAAGTTTGGCCTGAGAATATGGTTCAATGGTTGGTGACTTGCCTACCATATTCAAGACTCTAGATCCAATACCCACTGCCACAAAGACTAAGAATAATATGGATTTACTTTAGTTTTCAGTGAATGATTTCTTTAAACCTCTGGTGGAACATGCTAAGTGGTTAAGGGAGAGGATTTGAAAGTTCTTCTAATCATTAGCATGGTCAGAAAAAAAAAGCAGGCATAGTAATTTTAATATCTAATAAAATTATTTCAAAACAAATCCAATGAGATAGAGAAGGACACTGAATACTCATTAAAAGGAGAGAGAGAGAAAAAAAAAATCTGACAAGGTTATTACAATTCTAAACAATTATTTGCCAAACAGAAGGGTGTTGAACAGAAAAACCATGCCAGGAAGCTTGGTAAGGTGAAGCAGGTTGAGACCCGGAGACTCAGTGGGCACACACCTGAGGCTTAGGTGACTCCCCACTCCCTGCCAGACTCCTGGCCTGGACCCTGTACCAAACTCCTCACATAAGGAAACATGACCTGTGGTCATGTAGGCCCAGAACAGACTTCTCAATGCTAATGAGGTACCTAGAGGTCCTGAGGGTTTAGTCAATAAACTTTCCTTCCCAGACATTTCTCCCTGCAAAAGGTATTTAATCTCAGGTCCTCCCTGAGAAGTGGATATAGTATGATATGCACCCATTTTTCACCACCCATTTCCCACCATGAACGACCAATAAACAATTTAGATCCATGAACTTCTTTCATCAAGATCTGCCATGGGCAGTTGTGGAGAAGGCATTCAACTACAGAGCCTCAGCTTAATTCTCCTGTAGAAGGACTCTCTGCTCTACCAGCCTGCTTCCACCACACTAAGAACAATCAATGCTGGGACAAGATGGAGCTCTGGTTTTACTTGGCCGTGGGCTAGACAGTGTCCCTAGACCATGGATCCCCCACTCCATTCTCGGCTCTTCTGCGACTTCCAGTGTTGCCTGGATGTCCAAGAGGCCCTGGCACCTCCCTGAAGCTCAGCACCTGCCTCTGCAGCAGTGTGGGGTAAGCACAGTCAAACTCCCCTCGTTCTGCTTCCCCAAGAGGCTATGCCCAACAGCAGGACAGATACAGATCTACAGAAATTCATAAAAGGAGTACTAAAAATTATATATTGACTCTCACACACTAATAGTGGGTAACTCCCCACTCTCAACAAAAGACAGGCCATCCAACTTGAAAGTAATCAGAGAAAATCTGGAGTAACGTAACATCATAAATCAAATGAGCCTAGCAAACACCTATAGGACATTCCACCCAAACACTAAACAATGCACTTTGTTTTCAGTAGCCATGAAATTTTTCTGAAATTGACCACATACTAGGACCTAAAGGAAGCTTAACAGAGATAGGAAAATTTATATAATACCCTGTACTTTACCAGACCACCATAGATTAGTTCTGAATATTAACCCTACTTGCAAAGGCAAAATGTACACAAACTGATGGAAGTTAAACAATGCAAAATTGAAAAAAAATATTAGGTCAAGAGAGAAATCAAAAACAATTAGACAGTTTGAGAATTTAATAAAAATGAAACCCAATGGGACACAATAGCAGCAAATTCATAGCACAAGTAAGTAATTTTTACCTTGGCCTTTTTTAAATTTTATACTGCTAAGTTTAGTGTTGATTTCAAATAATTTCTCAATCCATATACTTTTCTTTACCCTTTATGCTCATATTTCTTTGCTTAACTTTATTTTTTAATTTCTTAAATTAAAATAAAACTAAAAAGAGTCCTCTTTTCCCTCCCTCCAAACCTTTCATTGTCCTTTATGAAAAATTCTACTATTCATTATTGCTGAAGAGCAGCTTTAAATTTGAAAATGCTATGTTCGGAATCATAGACAGTGTTGGAAATACAACCCTACTTTATGCTTATAGCTGCGAATTTGCAAATGTACCTGGGAGATATCAAAGTGCATAAAAATAAATTTGACTATTGACTGAAATAACAAAGGGCATGATTGCTGTGCTAGAATTTTACATATGTTCTGGTGTTGATATTGACTCTTCATTGTAGTTATATGCTTACTTACTCCTGTCTTTATTTTCCTTTCTTGTCTTCTTTTAATTACTTTTGACTTTTTCTCCCTAGGTCTAGCCATCTACTGTGTAATGTATTAACCTAGTTGAGGAAGCACTGCACAAAAGTTAAATTTGAAAGTGGGTAATGGGATTAGCATGAAAAAACTTAGAAAGCAATCTCTTATAATGTATTCTAAAATGGTAACTGGCTTCAAATTCCCATGCCCCTGAACTATTTTAAAGTTATTCTCCTGAGAGCCCCTTTCACATCCTTGTTTCTCAGGCTGTAAATGATGGGGTTCAGCATCGGGGTCACTGCTGAATAGAACACCGAAATCATTTTATCCTTTTCATTCATTATCTTAGAGTTGGGCCTCATGTAGGCAAATATTGCTGAGCCGTAGAAGAGAACAACAACAATGAGGTGGGAGCCACAGGTGGAGAAGACCTTGAGCCTTCCTTCCCCAGACTGCATCTGGATTACAGTGGAGATGATGTTCCAGTAGGAGGTGAGGATGAGGGAGACAGGTGCTAGGAGGATTACCACACCCATTGCAAAGATCGCCATCTCTGTGCTGTATGTATCTGCCGATGCCAGCTTCAGGAGGGCAGGAGGTTCACAGAAAAAGTGGTTAATGACATTGTTTCCTCGATAAGGAAGACGTAATGTGAATGTGGTATCCACCAGGGACACAAGTGCACCACTGGCCCAGGACCCTGCAGCCAGCTGAACACATACCCAGTGTGTCATGATGGTGGAGTAGTGCAGAGGTTTGCAGACAGCCACATATCGGTCATAGGACATCACTGCCAGCAGTGCACACTCTGTGCATCCGACCAGAAGCAACACCACTATCTGTGTAGAACATCCAGCAAAAGAAATGGTCTTCCTCTTCACCAGGAAGTGGACAAGCACCTGGGGCACTGTGGTAGTAGAAAAGCAGAGATCTGCAAAGGACAGGTTTCTAAGGAAAAAGTACATGGGGGTGTGGAGTCTGGGGTCTGAGTGGATGAGCACGATGATCAGCAAGTTTCCCAGCACAGTGAGCAGGTAGATGAAGAGGAAGAGGAAGAAGAGCAGGACTTGGGTCTGTGGGTCCTGTGAGAGGCCCAGGAAGATGAATTCTGTCACAGAGGTTCTGTTGTCTTCACCCATGAATGACTGTTTGTCTCTGTAGAAGAGCATCAAGGAAAGAAATAGGCAAATCAGTTGTTTCAGAACATTTATATAACTGGTCATTTTGTTAATTCAAATATGGGCCATTTAGTTCTATAAAAGTCTTTCCATATTGTGAAAGACTGGGGTTTTGGGGTGCTGTGTAGTTCTGACAACAGAAAACCAGTTTTTTTTTTTTATTTTTTTCTTCTCCCTTTTCATCTTTTAGTGGAAAAAGGATTCTGAGTATGTTCTATTACCAAGCCACCTGTTTTCCTCCCAATAACCTGAGAGGGCTGTATTGCTGCTCAGAGCACACCATCCTTATGTAACCTTACCTAGTTAGGCTTTATATTGAGAAATCGTGATAATGTTTATGAAGCCTGTCATCTTCATTATTTGCAAAATAATTATTTTTTTAAAAATCTTTCGTTTTTCTTTGTTTGCTTTTGTTTTTTGTTTTGTTTTTTCTTTTAAAAAAAAAAAGCAAGGGTTTCTCTGTAGGATAGCCTTGGTTGTCCTAGGACTCGCTCTGTAGATTAGACTGGCTTTGAACTCGGAGATTCACCTCCTTCTTCCTCCCAAGTGCTGGGACTAAAGGCGTGAGCCAACAGCACCCAGCAAGAATCACTCTGTAGACTGAGGAATAAATAGAAAGTAATGGTGAAGGGATTCATGCTTCATGATCCTGTCCATCACTCAAATCCAATTTTATTTTATTTTTTATTTCCAATATAAAGAGAATTCTGTGGGTTACCAATAAAATAGCTGGCTCTTTGTCTGTCTTTGTCTGTTACATTTAGCATCCTTCAAATATCCAAAGTCTTTCTTCTGCACAATTTTGTAGTTCTTTGCACATGGTCCTCCAGCACTAATGACACCAATTTCCATCCATTGCTATCACCTATGACTATTATTGTTAACAGTTTCATTTCATTCACTTCTAATCCACTTTAAATACATAATATATAGTTGCTATCACTCCTATATTACTAAATGCAAAAATTACTCCAAATAGTTTCACACTAGTAATTCAGAGTACCCCTTACTCTCTACATACTCAAAGTTTTCTTCTTTCTCAAAGAATTTTCTGTAGAGGTTAAGGTCTTGTGAGCTCCCTCTGTCTATAGCTCCTATCTACTCTAAATGAACTCAGAGGACTTCTCTATCTCCAGGGTGTTACAGCTACCCTAACTGACAGAGTTAGCAACAGATGGACAAACAACAATCAAGCATATTTCTAGTTTTATTTCCAATGTTTTAGCACTGCAATGAGAATTATGAAAAGGGCAGATATTGAGAAATGAAACAAATATCACTTGCAGATAATTTGGTGGTGGGTCTTTTAAAACTACAAGTCAACTCTAGACTTATATGGGGGAGTAGGAGACATGGAAAGAAGCAGAGTGGGAGAGAAGTAAAAATAATGAAAATGCTGTACTTGTGTGTGAAATTCTCAGAAGAATAAAAATTTAAATAAAAACTCTACCACTTAAAACCGTCTTTATTATTTCATCTCTTAACAAGAATTAACATCATATAAGTCATTAGACATTAACAATTGCCCAGAGTTATAAATCAAAGGCAATCCTTTGTGTATTTATTATGGCTATATTTGGGGGAGGCAAGTTTGTGTGTGTGAATGTGTGTGTGCTTCTGCATCTGTATGTGATTCTTGTGCTTTTTCTTTGGCTTTTCTTTCTTCTGGTTGCTTGTCTTGTTATATTCTGATTTGTTTGTTTATGTCTTATCTTATTTTTTTATTATCCCTTAATACTTGTTTCCTATAGAGAAATATAAGGGTGTGACTTCAGATAGGGGGTGGATATTAGAGGAGTTGGGGAAGGGAAAACCATAGTGAGAATATATCATATGAAAAGAATTTATTTTCAATAAAAGAAAAATAGAAAAAAAGATAAAATAAAAGGATAATATATCTATTTTGAGGGTCCTTAGAAAATATTATTATTGCTTAGAAAAATAGTGAATGTATAGTGAACTCACAACAAATACCACCATGTTGATGAAAAGGGGTGACCCTTGGGGTGGAGGAACCTAGTGGGAACAGGGAACATGGCTCAGTAGAGACCTACTCTTCTTTGTACTTACATATAATGGTTGCTTTCATTTCCAATTTAGCCTACATACTCTGAGGAAAGAAAAGACGATGAAAATTTTAAATAAGTAAACAGTTAAAAAGAAAATATGTAAAAATGAAAAGTAGACAATACAGTGAAAATAATGTCAGAATATGTCAAAGCAGACACTATAAATTATAGGAGTCAGCCAGAAGAGGCTGACTGAGGGGTAGGTTAATGCTAAGCTCAGCATTTCCAATAAGAATAATTAATCTTCCTCATTAAATAAGTCATATTTAAGTGATTGACAAGCTAGGGACAAATGTTATGTGATCGCATAATTTATCACAGTGAAAACATAAATTTTTCAGATTTCCAGCATGTTTGTCCATGTACTGCATACAGAGAAACATACATCACTAAGTATATATATTTAAAAATAAGTTAGTGCTTTATTGACTCCATGAAGATTTCTGAACCTCACTACAAAGGTCCAAAGTTCAAAAGGAAATGATAATTTTGACTCGAATGGCTTAAGCATACACTGTGACAAAACACACTGGGAATAAGGAATCAAAGAAATTACATTACAGATGACAGAGCAAACATTAATAACTCTTTATGGATGTGCAATGATAAACTAATAAAGAAGTAGGAGATAAATACAGTGGGAACAAGGAGTATACATATGACCTGGCAGTTACAGTACATTACAATTTAGCCCAGCCTAATTAAAATTAGATGCTCAGTTGTTCACCTGTAGATGATATTTTTGAATATATGATATGCTAATGAGGTTTTTCTAATTACTGAAAATACATGAGTATTTTTGTGTGCATAGGAAATACATAAAAATCAACACCTTACAATATAATTCTAAACATTCATGCTTTCAAGTAGTGATCATGTATTTCAGTGAGTGAAGGGATTACAACTGACAATTCTCTTTTCAACTTTGTATAATTTTATTATCTGTATACTCAGTCACAAAGCAGATCTTTGTGTTTATAACCAGACAATAAAAAGTTTTTTCTACTGGATCTTTTAGGATGTAGCTGTTGTTAATTTCATTGCTGCCTCTCTTTCTCCCTGCTACATTCTGAAACTTTGTAAACTCCTAGCCTAAAGGCTACTGTTGGGTAGAGACCTTGTTTTAAACTCTATTTCTCATCTAATCTTTATAATAACTTACTCTGTCTAAATATTATGTAGACAATGAAAATAAGCTTCCAATTAAAGACATGAATTTTCTAGGTTTTCAGTGTTTCAGATTTCCCATGATGAAAGCCTCATGCTTGTGGTCATAATACTCATCATCTCTTCCTGAGAACCTGGTAACATCATACACAGGGTTATAGTGGAGTAGTACAAAGCAAAGTCAAGCCAACTTTCACTGTGCTTCAAGGGATGTCCATCATGTGACCTGTAGACTGCATGTTGTCAAGGAGAGCTAGCCCAACATGAAATCCTAAATGTTCCTTAAAACGTTATGAGACTGGTTGATATTTTCTGTAACTCCTTTTGTGGTCTCTTATTTAAAAGAAAATTGTAAGTAACAACATGGTATTGCACAGTCCTGGTACTCCTTCAGGCATTACCACCACACACACTAACAGCCCTCCTTGAAGACTTTCTGTTGTTTTCTTCTTAATATGATTTTTCTTTTACTAATTCTGTTCAAACATTGTTAAAGAGAATAAACAGAAAACAACCTACAGTTCCCATAGGCAAACAGTTAAAGCAAGTTCAGCATTCATTGAGAGAAATGTTCTGCTTTGTTTTTACTTAGCTATTTAAAACAAACAAACAAATAAACAAACGAACAGGAGGGAATCTTGCTGTAATCTACTTTATGGAGAAGTCTGTTTACTCAGTGAAACAGACCAGTCACTAAAGACAAACACTGTGCTTCTCTCAAATGTGCTATCCGAAATGGACAGACTCAAAATCCAGTGACTCTAAAGAGGAGGAATAGTATGATTTTGCCCAATTTGCAGAATTTCATATTTATAAAGTGAAAAAGTTCTAGAGATCAGTAGTGAATGATTAAAAAATTCTGTAATTAATGTGGTGACAAGGATAAATATTGTGGTTTTTAAAACCATAATGTCAGAAATTATTTTTTTGCCTGAGAGGAGAGGGTAAAAGCTGCACTGGCTCCATGACCCTTTTGTTCCTGCATTTTTAACTGTGCCTTAATTAGTGACACATTCAGAACTCTCTGTGTCTGCTTTTCATGCTGCACACCACTCACTCTAAAACATTTCCAGTCTCATTAACTCCCACACGGTAATTGTGATAATTTTTTTAATCAAAGCAATGATCTTATCTCTTTCCATAGCTTCTTCATTTTCTATGGTATTTGGTATATTTAAGTGTCAATACTTTTTAAAACCTCTCCTTTATTGTTGGATACAGTATATCAGTGACATTGTTTTCATGATCTACTGCATCTTCAGGACTATCCTGTAACATTTCTTGATGTTTCTATGTCATATTGTCATGATCCTGGTTGAGCAGGAAAATCACAATAACATGCTATTGATATTGTTACAGACTTTCAATGTTTATCTCAAATGATAAAATACATGAGGTTTAATTGAAAACACTGAACACATTGTGCACAACAACTTAACACATAGTGATAAGTTTACTTAATACTCATGTATCAATTATTCCATTTTGCCCTCAAACAAGAAGATTTAATTTTTTTTTTTTTTTTTTTTTGGTTTTTCTAGACGGGGTTTCTCTGTATAGCCCAGGCTGTCCTGGAACTCACTTTGTAGACCAGGCTGGCCTCGAACTCAGATTTCTCGTACATAGTAATTTTTGAGTCCAACAAGACAAATAGCTCTTAAGAACAAACTCAATATACATAGTTCAACTCCTTTTGATAGCCCTCACCTACATCTCTTCTCAAATTCATGTCATTCTCTGATTGTTCCTCCGTTCATTAGTACCATAACTTTGGGCAATATACACAGCATAAATCTTTACCTCTCCCTAACTCTTATTCCAGATAAAAAATGCTCTCTGATTCTTCAGAAATATGATTCACAGTCTTTAATGGGATAGTTCTGGACCCTTTGGCTTTTGTCTTTAAAGTTGTTTATAATATAACTGTTTCCTAAAATTTTCTACTCAATACATATGCAGGTTGGCTATTATCTTCAGGGTATACATAAAAACTTGCACAAAATTCTCACATGAATTTTAAAAAATATTCAATATATGTTTTCATGATCTTAGAGTGGGTTGCTGCCTCAATTTTTTTTTGTTTTTTTGTTTTTTTGTTTTTCTAGACGGGGTTTCTCTGTATAGCCCAGGCTGTCCTGGAACTCACTTTGTAGACCAGGCTGGCCTCGAACTCAGAAACCCGCCTGCCTCTGCCTCCCGAGTGTTGGGATTAAAGGAGTGCGCCACCACGCCCGGCCACCAACATTCTTTAAACATACATTTATTTCTCTCATTTGTAGTTCAACATTGTCTGTTACATACTAATGATTAAATAAAAGTAAGCTTATCAAAACAAAGAATCTCATGCAGACACTTTCAGAGAAGCACTCCCAATTTTAAAAAACCCTGTGTTTGAAAAGAGCAGGGAGGTGGTTTCCCACATGATTTTCCAGTGTAGGAGCCTCCAGTTGCATCTCAGACTTGTAAAGAAACCCCAAAGAGGATGCCCTGAGTAAGCAAGGGGCAGAGGAGAAAGTGGGAGCCAAGAAAACGAAGGCTAAAGCTCCTGCCTATGTAAAGAGAATGGCGACTCCTTGGAAGGAGCATTTCCCCCTCATCATCTTCCCTACCCTCACCTGGAGCACTGGCAGTTGTGAAGACAGCAGAAAAGGAGAGTGACACGTGGAGCTTTGGTGTCTGCAGCCTGTGTTGCCTTACCCTAACAAGGAACATCAATTGCTGTTTCCCAACTATAGTGAAGCTGGCACATCATCTGGAACTTCTTTCCTAATGCAGGAAGTGCTGTATGTGAAGAGACTCAACTGAGTTACCAGCCTAGAAGAATATAATCCAGCAAGTCTTCAAACCTTAGTTCCTAAGAGCTGTTATTACCAGACAGTTCCCTGGAGCACATGGGCTGTTAACTTTTTAAAAATCATACTACAAGAAAATATTCCAGGGAGACTAAAATAATCATCTGTAACTAAGATACTTGACTCTCATCTGATGTCAAACCAAGTCATATGGGGTCTCCAAGTCTCATTCAGAATTGACGGTAACAAAATGCAGCTGAAAGAATTGTACAAATGCCTCAGCATCTGCAGTGACTTTGGTTCATCATTTCTTTAGATATCCTGGAATACTCATCTTTTATGCAATTAATATTGACTCAAAATCATGCATATACTCTCTTCTACATTAATTTCTGTAGTTATTACTTATAATATTCAAAATAATCCTCACATGTTCGAGATGTCTGTATTTAAAAAATCAATTTTGATTTATGGTTGGCATATCTGTGAATGTAAAATATATAGGCAGGAGGGGCAGATTTTGGATGGAATCTCCCAAATTAAGAGCTTTCGGAGAGTTCTATCCATGCATTGCATGCACTTGTGTCAAAAATGCCCCAGTTTCCTCATAGTCACATGGGAAATTCATGCTACAAGAACATCGCACAGAACAAGATACCATGACTGCTTGAATGGAGGCTTCAGTAGAGTCCATGGAAAAGCTCAGAATGAGAACTAGGTCAACACATGAGCTTTCTATAGTAAAGTTTACAGCATGGACAATATTTTTGTCCAAACACATTCAAAACTAGCAAAAACTGGCCTTAGGTCAAAAAGAATTTGAAAAGTTACCCTCTGGGTGATAAATGACAACATTCCTGATATGATTAAGAAATACAGAAGAATAGACAAATTGATTAATTATAAATAAAATTTTAATATATTAAGCAACTGTAAACCCCAAGGCAAGAAGTCAACAAAGAGGTACCATTGAAAACAAAGACTAAACAAACAAAAAACCCTAAGGGAATGGAAAAGAAAGGTAAATAATAATAGTAAGGAAAATGGAAATACCAACAAGCATTTTTAACACACACACACACACACACACACACACACACACACACACACACACACTGATGTGTGTCATGTAAAGATAGCATCCAAAAATTCTGTGGTAATCACTGCTTGATTGAAATGTTCAAGATATTATCTAAATTTTTTATTCTAACTTGAATTATCTGGCAGTACCATCATTTGCCTTGCATTGTGTAAGTCAGAGATATCCTGAACTTCTTAAGCTTATTCTGTAGTAGAGCAGAAGTTCTATCACCTGTATTTCAAAATAGTGAAAGTCACTAAGAAAATCCTCAAATAAAACTAGCAGAGATAATCAAACCAAAAGATAAAACATGAAAAGTCACCATGACTCCATCACAGGACCTTTTTAACTCTAAACTAATAAATTCATAGATACCAAGATGTGCAAAGTACTAAATGAAGGTCACAAAAGTTTAGTACTAAAAGTAATCTATGTATGATATGAAATGAGTATTAACTATCACATGAATTAAATCATTAAATTGACACATGATTGAGAAGGAAAGCCAGCAAGAAAGATAAAGACTCATCAAACTGATGTTAAATCATAAACAGGAATGGAAAGTCAACAGCAAGTCAGAAATACCAACAAGGAAATTAAGAATTTGAAAACAAAACAAAAATATTGTAAATAAAGTGGCCTCAGTGGGTCAATTAGAAAACACAGTGGACGCACAACCAATAGACTCACCCAAGCGAAAGATAGAATCCTTACCAAGGAAGTTGTGCCTGCAGGGTCCCCCAATGAGGGAGCGAGAGAAAGTACCCAAGGAGCTGAAGGGGTTTGCAGCTCCATAGGAGAAACAACAATATGAACTAACCAGTACCCCCAGAGATCCCTGGGATTAAACCACCAATCAAAAAAAGTCACATGGTAGGACTCATGTCTCTAGCTGCATATGTAGCAGAGGATGGCCTAGTTGGTCATCAATGGGAGGAGAAGCCCTTGGTCCTGTGAGGGTTCTAAACCACAGTATAGGGAAATGCCAGGGCCAGGAAGCAAGAGTGGGTGGGTTGGGGAGCAGGGCAAGGAGGGAGGGGATAGGGGATTTTCGGAGGGGAAGCAGGAAAGGGGATAACATTTGAAATGTAAATAAATAAACTATCTAATTAAAAGAAAGAAAGAAAGAAAGAAAGAAAGAAAGAAAGAAAGAAAGAAAGAAAGAAAGAAAGAAAGAAAGAAAGGAAGGCAGGAAGGCAGGAAGGCAGGAAGGCAGGAAGGCAGGAAGGCAGGAAGGCAGGAAGGCAGGAAGGCAGGAAGGCAGGAAGGCAGGAAGAAGGCAGGAAGAAGGCAGGAAGGCAGGAAAGAAAGAAAGAAAGAAAGAAAGAAAGAAAGAAAGAAAGAAAGAAAGAAAGAAAGGAAGGAAGGAAGGAAGGAAGGAAGGAAGGAAGGAAGGAAGGAAGGAAGGAAGGAAGGAAGGAAGGAAGGAAAAGAAAGAAAGAAAGAAAGAAAGAAAGAAAGAAAGAAAGAAAGAAAGAAAGAAAGAAAGAAAGAAAGAAAAAGAAAGAAAGAAAGAAAGAAGAAACTTGTCCCTGAAACTCAGGGTACCAATACTACCATATGTGGTAAATGTTATAGATATAACTCTAAAATGCTAAGAACAGGAACTAGATTAGGTACCTATCAACAGATGAATAGGTGAAAAAATGTTGCAATTAAATACAATTAAATTTTACTAAGTCATAAAGGATGAAAATAGCCAGGAGTGGTGGCACACGCTTTTAATCCCAGCACTCGGGAGGCAGAGGCAGGCGGATTTCTGAGTTCAAGGCCAGCCTGGTCTACAAAGTGAGTTCCAGGACAGCCAGGACTATTCAGAGAAACCCTGCCTCAAAAAACCCAAAAAAATAAAAAATAAAGGATGAAAGTATGCCATTTTCAATAAAATGGATGAAACTGGAGATTATATATTAAGTGAAAGAAGAAAGACTTGGAAAGACATATTACATGTGTTCTGTCATATGTAGAACCTAGATTTGAATATATGACATTTCAAAAAATGAAATACCAGCATTGAAAATATTTTAGGGAAACCAGAAAAGGGCAATAAAGGGAGAATATAAAATATTGAATGCTTTCTTTCACTTGTGTTGTGGTCTAGGAATTGTCAAAAGAAAAAAAAAACTCAGACACATACCTTAGAAAAATGGGGATTTTTTTATTGAATGTCACATCCCAAGATTGATGAATCAGGTACATGATTCAGGCTTGGGAGCTGAACCGTGATTTGGAGTCAATATCCTACAGAGCTTTTTAAACCTGATATCTACAAACATCTGTTCCAACTTATTTCACCAATCAGTATTTAGGGATAGGGGGATTTCCTTAGTAACATGTCTTTGTCATAGATTTACCCTGTTCCCATTGGTTGGGGTATTCCACTGTGGTGAGGATTTGCTTTGTTTGATATTAATCTCTTAACTTGTTTACCAGTATGTGACTTGTCTAAAACTCATGTCATTAAGAGTAATAATCCATTGTGTAAATGTACCACATTTTCTGTATCCATTCTCATGCTGAAGGACATCTGGGTTCTTTCCAGCTTCTGGTTATTATAAATAAGGCTGCTATGAACATAGTGGAGCATGTGTCCTTTTTATATGTTAGAGCACCTTTTGGATATATGTCCAGGAGTGGTAGAGCTAGGTCCTCAGGTAGTACTGTGTCAAGTTTTCTGAGGAACTACCAGAATGATTTCCAGAGTGGTTGTAGCAGCTTGCAATCTCACCAACAATGGAGGAGTGTACCTCTTTCTCCAAATCCTCCTCAGAATTTGCTGTCACCTGAGTTTTTGTTCTAAGCCATTCTGACTGATATGAGGTGGAATCTCAGGGTTGTTTTGACTTCTGTTTCTCTGATGACTAAGGATGTTGAATATTTCTTTGGGTGCTTCTCAGGCATTTAATATTCCTCAGTTGAGAATTCTTTGTTTAGCTCTGTACCCCATTTTAAAGTAGGGTTATTTGATTCTCTGGAGTCTAGCTTCTTGAGTTGTTTGTATATATTGGATATTAGCCCTCTATTAGATTTAGCATAGGTAAAGATCTTTTTCCAATCTGTTGGTTGCCATTTTGTCCTATTGACGGTGTCCTTTACCTTATAGAAGCTTTTCAAATTTATGAGGTCCCATTTTTCGATTGTTGATCTTAGAGCATAAATCATTGGTTTTCTGTTCAGGAACATATCCCCTGTTCCCATGTATTCAAGGCTCTTTTCCACTTTCTCTTCTATTAATTTCAGTGTATCTGGTTTTATGTGGAGGTCCTTGATCCACTTGGACTTGAGCTTTGTACATGGAGATAAGAATGAATTGATTTGCATTCTTATATATGCTGACCACCAGTTGAACCAGTACCATTTGTTGAAAATGCTGTCTTTTTTCCACTGGATGATTTTTAGCTCCTTTGTCAAAGATAAAGTGACCATGTCTGTGACCCAGAATTTCTTTTATTGTTGAGAATAGTTTCCACCATCCAGGCTTTTTTTTGGTCATTTTTTTGCATATCGCTCTTTCTTACTCTACGAAGAATTGAATTGGAATTTTGGTGAGAATTGCATTGAATCAGTAGATTATTTTGGGGAAGATGGTCACTATCACTATATTAATCTGGCCAATCCATGAGCATGGAAGATTTTTCCATCTTCTGAGATCTTCTTCAGTTTCATTCTTCACAAAGCTGGTCTGTAGTGGAGCTCAGAAACCATCTATAGAAGGAAAAGACATTTTATCCTGCTTGAGAATGAAAAACCAGAGGATGGTGATAGTTATTCCCCATCTCAGAAGCTAATATGGTGGCTTCGATTCTGGAGAGATCCTGAGCATGCCACTTATGTGCAGTGCAGAGTGTCTAGGAAGCACAGGGGTGCAGTCACGGCTTGTGACTTAGTGGCCTCAATATCGGCAAGAGATTTTTGGAGATATTCACATGGTAGAAAAACAAACCACTTTCAAGAAGCAAACTTCCAGAAACCCAGAACTGTTGGAGATGAGCTCATGGCAGAGCCGAACTGTGGACTGAAGTCTGAGCACTGGCCTGCTACATATGCAGCTGGAGCCATTTGTACTCGTTTGTTGATAGTTTAGTCCTTGGGAGTTCTGGAGAATCTTGTTGGTTGATATTGTTCTTCCTATGGGGTTGCAAACTCCCTCAGCTCCTTCAGTCCTTTTTCTTGCTCCTCTACTGGGAACCCCACACTTTGTCCAATGGTTGGCTGAAAACATCTGCCTCTGTATTTGTAAGGGTTTGGCAGGACCTCTTAGGAGACAGCCATATCAGGCTCCCTTCAGCATGCACTTCTTGGCATTCTCAATAGTATATGGCATAATTCCCCGGTAGAACAATCTCTGGGTGGCCTTTCCTTCAGTCTCTGCTCAACAGTTTAATCTCCATATTTGCTCCTGTGATTATTTTGTTCTCCTTCTAAGAAAGACTGAAGCACCCACACTTTGGTCTTCTTCTTACTGAGCTTCATGTGGTCTGTGAATTGTACCCTGGTTACTTGAATTTTAAGGCTAATATCCATTTATCAGTGAGTACATACCATGTGTGTTCTTTTGTGGTTAGGTTACCTCACTCAGGATGATATTTTCTAGTTCTATCCATTTATCTAAGAATTTCATGAATTCATGGTTTTTAAGATCTGAATAGTAGTCCATTTTGTATATTTACCACATTTTCTATATCCAGTCCTCTGTTGAAGAACATCTGGGTTCTTTCCAGCTTCTGGCTATTATAAATAAGGCTGCTATGAACATAGTGGAGCCTGTGTCCTTGTTATACTTATCATTTTATCTAGGCTTTAACATTCCATCTTGGCCTTAATATTTAACCTAGACCTTAACATTTGCAAATCTATATTTGTGTGTGTGCGTGTGCGTGTGTGTGTGAAGGAGAGAGAAAATGAGAGAGACAGAGACAGTCAGAGACAGACAGACAGAGACAGACAGAGACAGAGACAGAAAGAGGACTATTTTGAGGGAGGAAGAGATCAGTAAAAGAAGGGAAGTGAGCAGGTAGAGAAATTTGGTGATGAATATAAAATGAAGTGCAATGGAAATTTCATAATGGAACACATCAATTTGTATCATAACTGATAAAGTTTATTGTAAAAATATCAAGAATAAAAGCAATCTTTGTTCCATCATTTTCAGATTGAGTGATGTGTATAGTGTATATCACAGGTAAGAAATGGCCTATAGTATATAGTATATTAGCAAGGCAAGTCTGAAGTTGCATTCACACACAGGTGTGTGAGACAAGGTGTTGGTTTGTTTGAATTGAGTTTGTTTGTTCATTCATTTGATTTTGTTTGCCTAGGAGAGAGGGAGAGAGAAAGAGAGAGAGAGATAAGGTGGTGATGTGAGGATGATTAGGAGGAGCTGATGGAGGTGAAAAGCATGGTCAGGATATACTGTATGAATTTTTTTACAAAAAAAAATTAATTTTATTTAATTTTGTTTTTTACACTCCAGATTTTATCCCCCTTCCAGTCTACCCTCTGACTGTTCCACATCCCATACCTCCTCCCCTACCTTGCCTCCATGAGGATGTCCCCAACCCACTAGACCTCCCCACTCCTTGGGGCCTCAAGTCTGTGGAGGATTAAATGCATATTCTCTGACTGAACCCAGACCCGGCAGTTCTCTGCTGTATATGTGTTGGAGGTATATGCTGCCTGGTATATCAACTGGTATATGCTGCCTGGTTGGAGGCTCAGTGTCTGAGAGATCTCAGGAGTCCTGGTTAATTCAGACTGCTCCTCCTACAGTGTTTCCCTCCTCCTCAGCTTCTTCCAGCTTTTCCCTACTTCAACCACAGTGGTCAGCAGCTTCTGTCCATTGATTGGGTGTAAATATCTGCATCTGACTCTATCAGCTGCTTGTTGGGTCTTTCAGAGGGCAGTCATGATAGATCCCGTTTTGTGAGCACTCCATAGCCTCAGTAATAATGTTAGGCCTTGGGGGCCTCCTCTTGAGCTGGATCCCACTTTAGGCCTGTCTCTGGACCTCCTTTTCCTCAGGCCTTTCTCCATTTTTGACCCTGCAGTTCTTTCAGACAGGAACAATTATGGGTCAGAGTTTTTGACTGTGGAATGGAAACCCCCAAGAAATAGTTTACATTGAGGTTTCCAAAACTCAGGGGTTTTTAAGTTTACTTGATTCTAGTTTGGTTATGTTTTATTAAGACAGGTTCTCTCTGTATAGCATAGTCTGTATTCAAATTCATGATCTGCCTACTTCAACTTCCTGAGTGCTGAGTTTACAAGTATATGTAACTGTGCCTTGTTCATCTTCTCTTCTGTGACCAAAGAGATTGGTGGGTTTTGGATCAATGTAGACATAAAAGCAAAATGAAAGAATCGAAGCTAACATTCCCTTGAAACTGATTCCACATGTCAATTTGTAAGGCCAGAGCTGTAAGTCAGCCCTGCTCATGTAGGCTTAGAACCATGCTAAGATCAGTGTGTTACATTCTGGTGACTAGATGTACATAGAAATTTCTACCTCAGCCTGACAGCCATTTTCTCTGTTAAATTTAATAATTCAAAAACTATTAAATGTAATAGTATTCAATGTATTAATTGTAATGTTACATTTAACAGTTTTTTAAATGGATTATTTAATTTTTCATATTTTCTTCTTTTTTCATATTCATTTTATTCTTGAAGATATAAATGTATATTTTATACAAGTAGAAGTCCATGGGCATGAAATTTTAAAAATAGACTGATTCTATACTGAAAATATCACAAATATGTTTTAAATATTTGCAGGAAGTCTTGGGGTTAATGCAGTCTAATTATCACTCAAAACTTAAATGGTGTTGTCTGTCTTTTGGTGGTTGTGTCTAAGAAATAATTGCTCAGATCAAAGACGCAGTCAATGAGGTGAAAAAAATAAACAAATATGGAAACCAACTTAGTTGCTGCAAATCAATGGAAACACTTTGCAGAATGGAGAGACAACCCACAGAATGGGAACCACTGTTGACTTTTAAACCATGTGTGTGAAAACAAGAGATGATTCATTCCACTTGAATTATCAAAGGCATACTGACATGTTTGACAAATTACTTTCAGTGTTGTAGAGAGAGTGATAAGAGGAAACATAATAAAAGCAATTAAGGGAGAGCGAGCCGAGGTCAGAGGTTGGCGTCTGAGCAAGAAGTGCAGTAATGAAGAATCAGAGAGGGTGGTAAGTTGGTTAGGCATTTAGACTGTGTAAAGTAAAAGTGAAGAGAGCCAACTCAGCCTATCCAATCTCATGCCTGACATGGGAGGCTGAAAAGTTAGTTGGGTAGGCAATCAGCAATTCTCTTTTTGATCTGTTTATTTAGGTTTGTGTTGTATGATGACCTGGCTCCCCTTCTGATATATTTCAGCAGTGGTAGTGAAGCCTCCATTCAAATGCTCAGGACATCGGATTGTTTGTCTCTAGTATGATTTTTCCATCTGAGCAGAAGGTAACTGGAGTCTTGATACAAATGCAGGCAAAGGTTGAAAGCTCATACAGGTTGAAATCCTATTTGTCAGTTCAGATTTGAAGACTTCATATCTCCACAGAGTGACTTAAGATGTGTTGGTGTGGAACCTAAAAACAAGTGAGACTTAGGTATACCTCTTAGAGATTACATTTTTTTATCTTATATATATATATAATATGAGTGTATATGAGTGTTTGCATGTACACTGGCATGCCAGAAGAGGGCATCAGATCCCACTAGAGATGATCATGAGGAGTCAATGCTCATAGCCTCTGAGCCATCTCTTCAGCCCTAAGAGATTATAATTTTTAATGCCCACGTGTTCTCTGATTGTAGCTTTTTCAAGTTAACCACTGTGATTACTCTAGAGAGTACTCTTATTTAGAACAGTTCCACGACCTCAGATTTGAAGACTTCCTGTAGGAAACCTCCAGACGCAGGGTGGTAGTTTTTCAGTAGATTTGGGATTGAATCCTGTTACACATCAGCACTCTTTGTATCAGGATCGAGTAAGACTCACAACCCAGATGATGCCCCAGCCGCAGCATGTTTGGGAGATGCCCATGGAGTTTGTTTATTAGGAAAATAGCATATAGGCTACAGAAACCACATTTTCCTTTATTTTTTACTCCATCACTAGGCTCTCTGCTCCGTGTTTACACCTACTGCTCCTTCCAGTGCTGCAGGTGAGAATGGGGAAGATTCTAAGGGGTGAGTTCTTCTTCAATCAGTCTACACTGTGATTCTTTTCGCATAATAAAAGGCTTTCATCTGCACTGCTGTTTCCATGGGTCTCTGGAGAGAAGAGGTGATCTTCATGAACCCTGTTTGGGGATTCTCTGGGTATGGTTAAGTCTTGATTATAGGAACCAGAGTGACTACAAGGACTGTGGATAGCCACTGTCTATCCGTGGCTCTGGAAGCTAAGCTCTATGTTATCCTTTGCCTCCTTGACTGTGTGTGCCTCTTTCTTTCACTATTTGAATTTGGTCATTGAAAGAAGACAGGAATGTGTACTTGAAGCTCTGTTCCTAGAGACATAGGCAGGAGATCCAGCTTCCCTGGTGATCAGAGAAGCTGTATGTCTGCTGATGTTGGTGAACAGGCTGCAGCCCTGTCCCTGTCCTTGGACAAACTGAACTTCCATTCTTCTCTGAGATATGGCTGACAATCTATTAGTTCTGCATAACTGGCAATCAATCCTGGTGTCTGAAAGTCAAGACTTTTCCATCCTGTACATCAGATTGAGCCTCTTCTTAAACACAGTTCTCTTGGAATCAGTGAGTTAATATGATAATGAGCTTCTTTATGTTTTTACTCAACTCATTTCTATTAAACTGTGAGCATGTGCTATGGAATCTTGAAATTTAAATTGTATTATTAAATTATATATGTTTCAGAATCCTAAAATAGTAGCGCAACCTAGAATCGGAAAAAAAAAAAACCTCTTTTTTAAACTTTTTTTTAAGATTTATTATTATACAATAGTACATTATAGCTGACTTCAGACACATCAGAAGAGGGTGTCAGATCTCATTACAGGTGGTTGTGGGCCACCATGTGGTTGCTGGGATTTGACCTCAGGACCTTCAGAAGAGCAGTCAGTGCTCTTACCCACTGAGCCATCTTACCAGCCCTTAAACATACTCTTAAAACTGTATTAAGAAATGTTTGTATTGTCTTTTTATAGACAATAAAAAAATGGTCAAATCTAACCCATCAATTAAGCAGAAAACTTTAGACAGCATTTACACAGAATCTAACTGTATAAGAAAAAGCCAAAGGGGCCAGAATATTCCTGCAAAGCCTAAAGAATTAGAGAATTGGAGAGAATTTTTTAGCACAGACTCTTACAAAATGTAATAGAAATGTAGTATTTTTCACTTGTGGTTATTGTCTGAAGATAAGAACTGAAAAATAATTAACAACCTTACTTTAAAGTGCTTAGGTTGTTTATATGTATGTGCCTATGTACAGTGAGTGGACACAGCCTCTAAATGTCCCTGGAATTCTTACTTTGTATGAATTTATTTTAAAATATTGTTACCTAACCAATCATCCTACTGTGAATTAATAATGTGAGTTTTCTGGCTTATGGAAAACGCTATTTTTAGGACTGACCTAACTCTAAAGCAGACTCTTATTAGTTCTTAGCTAATCAAATCCATGGTATCTCTGTTTTTGCAGAACTCTATCACTATTTTCATTCTGAGTTTATATTGTCTATATTCTTATTCATTCATGCCAAAAGTCTCCAGGGAGAGAAAGAGCTAAATTGTCAGGAGCCAACAGCATTTGGTCCTGAAATAGAAAAGAATAGAAAAAGGAATTAAATTGCCAGAAGCTATCAGCTTCTGGTCCCCAGAATAGCATCAGAGAGTTAAATTGCCAGAAGTCATTAGTTTTTGGTACCTTCCTTGATTACCTCGATGTCAAAGCTGGTCTTTGACACATTCACATTTTATTTAATAGATTCACTAATCTTGAATTTGTATTTTATCGTTTTAGATAGAAATTGTAGGCTAAATTGGGAAGTAAATAAAGTAATACATATAAGCATAAAAAAGAGTACCATTTTCGCTGAGTCCCTAGAATCCCACTTCCCAAGGATCACCACTGTTAGCCAACTGCACACAAACTATTCTGTTGTAGCATGATAATAATTTTCCAACTGTCCATAATATGGTTATTTAATCTTTTAGTTTTAACTTTGGAAGAAAGATTTTGATTTCAGATCTTTATAGAAATATTAATTTCTCTAAATTGCCTTACTAAAGCAGTGCTTAAACACTATGTTTAATCACAGTCAAACTAGTAAATTAAATGATCTTCTAATCCAAATTTATAATTACTGTAATCTTACTATTAGGTTCTTACAGTTTTGTTTTGTGGTCTTTCAGATTTTTTTAAGTTTTAAACTACTCATATTAAAGCAGAGTTTGAAAACTAGCAAGAGCACTGGTTAAATCAGACTTCCTTTGCTGGTCTTTACATGTTCATTGACGTCTTCAGTTCTGCCTTATTGTTTTTAACCATGGCTTGGAATGTTTCTGTTAACATACTTCTACTATCAAGGAATCAACAGAAATGAAGGGATGCAAAGGGAGAAAGCAACTGATGAAAATAATCCTCACCCAAGCCAAACACAATGAGCCAGCCCCACTCACTTCACACTCGCAACAGTTTTCATCACAATGCAGTAGCAACAGTACCTAGACCATAATGTTGTTGTTGCTGTTGTTGTTGCTGTTGTTGTTGTTGTTGTTGTTGTTGCTGTTGTTGTTGCTGCTGTTGTTTTTGTTGCTGTTGTTTTGTTGCTATTGTTGTTGTTGCTGTTGTTATTGACTGTTTTGGCACAGGGTCCCATTATGAAGTCTTGCATTGGATCTTATTATTTAGACCAGGCTCATCTTGGATTCACAGGGATCCATAAGCCTCTGTTTCTGAAGTGCTGGGACTGTAAGCATGTGTGCCCATGCTTAAGTATAATCTCATCATTACAATGAGACATTATATAATATGGTGAACAACTCATTATTGTCCTAAATTCTTTATATGCTTACATTTTATGAGCCTTTATATCAATACTACTAGATAAGTATAATTTGGGTTATTTGGGTTACTACTTTATAAATGAGTGAAACTAAGTAAAGCAAACTAGGACTACACATTAACTAGACATACTAGTACTGCAACTCATTCATTTGTTTTGTTAATTATTTATGTGTGTGTGAGTGTGTGTGTAAGTGTGTGTGTGTGTGTGTGTGTCTGTATGTGTGTGTGTGTGTGTGTGTGTGTGTGCACACTACATGTATGAGCATGTCCATGGAGTCAGAGAGGGTTCCATATCCACTAAGTCTGGTGTTAGAGGTAGCTGTGAAATGATAATGTGAGTGTCAGAGATTGAACTCATGTCCATTGCAGAGAAACTAGAGAAGTCAGGATTTCAACACAGCAGTGGAGATATAGAGACCTAATGCTAGTTAATGAGTTGTGTTGATTTCTAGCATCTAATAGCTGTTTGTGGTTATTGGATATTCACTATAATAGAAATTCCTGTAAAATAAATGCATACTATAAATGCACACATACACAAAGACACATCCAGTCACATATCATGTAAAAACTTAAGTGACATAGCATATAAAAAAGTGAAAGCACTTGCTTTTCACTTAATATTTCATGTAGTTATCTTTCTATAGTAAATGGAAATTGCATCATTTAAATTTTCACCCAAAAGGCAAAGCCTCATATTTGAGTTTTTGTTGTTTTAGTAGACATTTTGATTCATACTTTATGCATAACTTTACCTATTTTGCAAACAGGGGTCTAAACGTTTTATATTTTCTATGGAATTTTGTGTATTTGTTACTTTTTTTTTAATCCTCAGTTAAGAATAATACAACTTCTCTTGAGTATATTTGCAAATAGTGTGTGTGTGTGTGTGTGTGTGTGTGTGTGTGTGTGTGTGTGTGTGTGTGTGTGTAAAATCTTTGATTTTTGAGACAAGGTTTCTTCACGTAGCTTTGGCTGTGCTAAAATTCACTTTGTAGACCAACCAGGCTGACCTCAAACTCAGAGATCTGCCTGCTTCTGCCTTGAGTACAGGGATTAAAGGCTGTGCCACCACTACATGGCAGGATGACTTTTATTGTGTATATTTAAGACATATAGCAGAGAGAGAGAGAGAGAGAGAGAGAGAGAGAGAGAGAGAGAGAGAGAGAGAGAGAGAGAGAGAGAGTCTTGCCTGATGGCACATGAAGACAATTCCTGTACTCAGGAGGCTGAGGCAGGAGGATCACATGTTTACTACAGCCTTGGCTACCCAGAGATATACAAACAAGCCTAGGCCACAGATTTGGAAGAATCTATTAGATAATAGTGTGATTACTACTTGCTATACAACTTAAGACACTGAACATCTCTCTTTGAGAGTTCATTGCCTGACAACAGCTCAGCAAAGAGAGGTAAGACCTTTTAACACCCATACCCTCCCCCCAAATCCACAATAAACCTAATTTTATACAGATCTTGTTCAGAAAACTGAAGCTGTTAAGATCATAGTGGCAAAGGCTGTTTTAAACATTTCATAGATATATTTCCATTTCTTCTTTTATTTATATTTATATTTCTACTTCTCCTTCTCCTCCTCCTCCTCCTCCTCCTTCCTTCTTCTTCTTCCTCTTCCTCTTCGTCTTCATCTTCGTCTTTGTCTTCATCTTATTCTTCATCTTCTCCTCCTCTTCCTCTTGTTCGTCCTCCCCTTCTTCTCCCCTCCCTCCTTCTCTCCCTCCTTCTCCCTTTCCTGCCCCTCTTCATCTTCCTCTTCCTCCTTCCCCTTTTCTCCACCTTCCTTCCCCTTTGCTCACCCCCTCACATGATGATCCCTGATGCTTACAGGAAGGAGTATATATTCTATGCTTAGGACTGAGCACTCAATTGTCACTGATTCTCAGAATTCTGATTAGTGTGCACCCACCACAGTTCACAGCAACAAGAAGCCTCTCTGACTAAGGCTGCAAGTAGCATTTGTCTATGAGTATAAACATAAATATATAAATGGCAGCTAGGCACCATGCAAATTTAAGTAAACCACAGATAGAACTTTTCCTGTATGGACAATGACTTCCCTATGTATAGATTTTTTAAAAATAGGGTTTATAGAACAAGTATGTATTTTTTTCCTGTGGATTGGCCTGAAACTCAAAGAGCAGTTAATTACCTCCATAAGAGTAATGCTACTATTATACCAGTGGTCACATCTGACCTGGCAAGTTGACATCGTGGTTAAAAGGCTTAACAGCTGGATAAGACTAAGGAAGTTTTCTCCTTCATGGTAGCCCATTCATATTTACTATATTATAAAATTAAAAACATCTCATATGAATTTTAAATGACTAAAAGTAAATATGATGAAACTTAACAATGCTGGACAATATGTGATACCAGCAGTTGTTAATTATGCACATTTGTATGTAAGGACCATATGGAAAGAAAAGACAGACTGCTGAACATTTATGTTACACTATGGAGTGTCAGAGTCAAAAGCAAATATTTTAACTAATATATTCTTTATTTTGAAAACATGCAGACAATGATCAGGATCACAGAATTCTACTCCAGTCTACCTTACTTTAAATCTTGGCAAAATGATTCTTTAGATTGATCTTATAGATACAATTAATGAACAGATTTATTAAATGTAATAAAGGACAAAACATAAAATTTAACTAGTTAAAGTCATATAAACTTGCTTGCTTCCCACAGCCTTCTCAGAACAAACTAGTTAAACCAGATGAGTTTGGTCATTTAGCATAGTAGGACAGATACATTCTGACTGGTATTGCTAAAATATTCATGTAATTAAAAATTATCTTTGATTTTAAATTATTATAACTACTGGACAAAATAAAACTTCAGTATTTAAGAATACAGAAACTTTGAACAGAAAGAAATCACTGACCTGTTTTTAAGATTGACAAAAATATAAGCTGCTCTCACTGTCCTGAAATAAATAGTTTATGTGTTTCTTTCCTTGATGCTCTTCTACAGAGACAAACAGCCATTCATGGGTGAAGACAACAGAACCTCTGTGACAGAATTCATCTTCCTGGGCCTCTCACAGGACCCACAGACACAAGTCCTGCTCTTCTTCCTCTTCCTCTTCATCTACCTGCTCACTGTGCTGGGAAACCTGCTGATCATCGTGCTCATCCACTCAGACCCCAGACTCCACACCCCCATGTACTTTTTCCTTAGAAACCTGTCCTTTGCAGATCTCTGCTTTTCTACTACCACAGTGCCCCAGGTGCTTGTCCACTTCCTGGTGAAGAGGAAGACCATTTCTTTTGCTGGATGCTCCACACAGATAGTGGTGTTGCTTCTGGTCGGATGCACAGAGTGTGCACTGCTGGCAGTGATGTCCTATGACCGCTATGTGGCTGTCTGCAAGCCTCTGCACTACTCCACCATCATGACACACTGGGTATGTGTTCAGCTGGCTGCAGGGTCCTGGGCCAGTGGTGCACTTGTGTCCCTGGTGGATACCACATTCACATTACGTCTTCCTTATCGAGGAAACAATGTCATTAACCACTTTTTCTGTGAACCTCCTGCCCTCCTGAAGCTGGCATCGGCAGATACATACAGCACAGAGATGGCGATCTTTGCAATGGGTGTGGTAATCCTCCTAGCACCTGTCTCCCTCATCCTCACCTCCTACTGGAACATTGTCTCTACTGTAATCCAGATGCAGTCTGGGGAAGGAAGGCTCAAGGTCTTCTCCACCTGTGGCTCCCACCTCATTGTTGTTGTTCTCTTCTATGGCTCAGGAATATTTGCCTACATGAGGCCCAACTCCAAGATAATGAATGAAAAGGATAAAATGATTTCAGTGTTCTATTCAGCAGTGACCCCGATGCTGAATCCCATCATTTACAGCCTGAGAAACAAGGATGTGAAAGGGGCTCTCAAGAGAATAACTACAAAATAATATGTTAGGACTGTGTCATGAATGAACTGACCATTGTATTAATAGAAAACAGGGTTCTTTGTTTTTGTTTTGTGTTTTTAAAATGTTTTCCTTCTTTTACTCTTTTCTCACATATCTTTCTATTTTCCTATATTTTTCTCTGCTTGATAGCTATGTGAATGAAATGAAATTAAATTAAAGTTAAAAATTGTAAGTAAGAACAAATTAGCGAATAGATGTGGGCATAAGAACGGAGGAAAGAAGAAATGAAGAAAAATAAAAAGGATGAGAGAGCAGAAACAGCAAAGCTCTTTCTCTTTTAAGTCATACAAGTCAATAACAAAATTGACCTAATTATGCATCTAAGTATGTGTCAGCAAACATGAATAGAACAACAAAGCCATCACAAGTATTTATGTGTCCATAGTCATTTCTTTCAACTATATTTTGAATTTACATTTCTCTGGGGCACATTCATAGAATTTGGGGCATAAATATGACACTTTTGTTTCAAGTTGACATAAAGAATTATGAAAGATACAGGCTATATTGAGAACGTTCTTCCCCAAACCTCGATACACTTTTGTGTATTTCTTTTCTCACATTTTCCCCTGTGTTGTGATATACAGAATCATTTCCACTTTTATATATTCATGCATAATTTTTGCAACCATGTAGTATCTGAAAATAATAAAGATAAAAATTTTTTCTGAAAATGGATTAATTTACTTATAATGACTTTTTCCACTCATTTCCCTCCAAATGATATAACTTACTATTATGTAACCCATTTTTCATTTGTTCTTTTGTTTTAGGTCACCCAACTTGGTTGGATAACTTAGCCATTGAGAACAGGCTGCAAAAATATCAGTGTACAGCCATCTCTGTGATGTATTGAGTTGTAATCATTCAAGTAAATACCCAGGAGTTGCTTTTAAAGTCATTTAAAAGTCTATATCTATGTGAGTGCATCATTTTGCTATAGTAGCTTTTGCCAAGGTCAATAATGCTATAAATAAACTATTTAAATAGCCTTTTACCCTACAGTGCATTAGAATAGCTGAGAATTCCTTCAGAAAAAGCTTCTCCATTTGTCACTATCAACAAACTTTGATTTAATAATTCATCTAATTCTTGCCTCACTGAGGTTAACTATTCTTCGTCCCCCTGAGTTATTCATAAATCCCTTGTTCTCTCTTGTTCTCTTCCTTATGGTCCTTTCAGTCTGATTTATTATTCAGGACTGACTTGCAGAGTAACAGTTGGATATGGTGTGGCGGGGGGCATATATCTTCCTCTATTTTGTCCCCTTCTATGCCTTCGTTGTTTATTACACTCATCTACTGCTTCTAGATCTATGCAAAAATGATTCTTAACGTCTTGCCTTTACCATGTCATAATTAGACTTTTCTCTCTTATGGTCACTAGTGATAAATTACTGAGGTGATTTATTTTTGAGGAGCTGCATTTCTATGATATGGCAGTGATGATGTTACAACTGAAGTTTGTCTACTCTCTTTGTGGTACTTGGGAATAAACCCTCGAGAGAGTGGTATTTACTAAAGAGATACCCAATTAAAACTTAAGAGATATCCAAACTCACTCATGTAAAAATCACAATATAAAACACACAAATCACAATATAAAACACACACTATATATTATTAGGAATCATTTTATTATTATGTTCATTTAGCAGAACAATAGTAGTAGGTTTTCCCTTGGGTCCATGACCTATCTAGTCTCAGGTTGTTGGCCATTTTTTGCAGTGTCAGGTATGGGTTCCATCTTATGATATGGGTCTCAAATCTAATATTTAAAAGTAGTTGGTTACTGTCATCACATTTATGACACTATTACACAAGTATTTTTGCAGGCAGACACCCCTGTAGTTCTCAGGGTTTACACCTTGTGGTGTTTACTATTTTTCTTCTCTAATAGCATGAACAGTACCTTGCAGCAGCATGAATGTTAGTCAGCAGGAGAGAAGCTTCTGTTTGACCACCACCTTGTTCTTCGTGTTTTATGATATAAATAAGTGTTGTCTCCAGCAACAGGGCATTACCATTAAGTTTCACAGGGTAATCAAAATCATTGGCAGTAGCCTGTAATATTTGGGGAATCATTAGACCTCATTGTCCTATGAATTGACAAGAAATAAATCATTCCTGGCACCAAGGAATCTTCCATGGCTACTTAAGATGTCTAGATAGGGTATTATTTTCCCAATTACATTTTAATTATATTTGAATTTCTTTTTATTATGTACATATATTCTACAATAATTAACTTCCATGTGGCTTCAAAGGAGGTTTTGTAGTAGTTGTCACTCCCAATGTTCCCATCTTGACCCTACCCTTCCATTCCCTTTACCATTTAATCTTTTTTGCACTTTTACTTTTATAAAATTTTCACATTTATATCACTATGTTCTATTTCCTCTTCCTGGAAAATTCTCTTTTCCTTCAGCCCTTTAGTAGCTACCTAACTTCTGTGGGTTTTCTAAATAAAACACATGTATCTAAACCTTAAGAAATAGCAGTAACTTCACAAAATGAATTAGGTAGTATTTCTATTTTATGGACTAGTTTGAGGAATATTAACATTAGGTCTTCTTTTAAGGTCTGATCTCCAGTAAGAGGGTCATTGGGTTTATTAACTACACTCCACAACAGGGATCATGCTCAAGAGTAGTTAGCCAACAACAACAACAAAATGGAATCCATGCTTTTCTTGTGTGAGTTTTTGGGTTGGATTTGGTATATTTTGTCTTTTTGTGTTTTGTTTGCTTGTTTGTTTTGATATGTATTGGGTTGCTTATTGAGAAAGTCAGAAACAGAGAAAAACATGAAGTTGGATGGGTTAGTAATGTATGGAGGACCTGGGAGGAGTTAGGGGACATGAAAGATGTGACCAAAATACATTGTGTAAAAAATAAGTCCATAAATATAGAAATGAAACATGCATGCAAATCATGAAAAAGAAGCATAATCACTCTAAAACATAATTATCCATCCAATTAATTTAAATATACTGAAATTGACATAATAAATGGAAAGCTCAAATATTTAATTGAAAATTTTTCTGTGACCTGAAGAGAATATAAGAAAGTGCAAAGAAATAAAGTAATTAACCCAGCCTCTGGAGAAAAAAATGAGCAACAAATAGAAAAGGTCAGTAGAATAGACATGAAAATTAATAGTATGAATGAAAATATCAGCAAGTTGGAAGAAATGTTCAAAAGAAAACAGATTTGAAAATGAATATAAATATGAGTAATAACCAACAGAGTGGATTAAATGGAAAGCATGGTGAAAGTATAGCCAATAGATTAACCCAGCCAAAGAAAGAATATCAGACAACAGGGCAAGCTCAAAGAAATACCAATAATGAGGGAAAATAAGTAAATGACCAAAGCCACTTTGTTGAAGCAATCTGAGCCATGAAAAAGAGAACAAACTAAAGTCCTGAAAAATGAATTCAATGAAATGACAGAAATTTTCCTAAGTCTAGGCAAAAATATCCAAATAGAAGAGGTATTTAAAATTCTAGAGATATGGCCAAGCAAAACATCTTAACAATATATTATAGTCAATATGTCTAAAATCACAAACAAAGAATTGGTACTAACAGTTTTATTAAAAAAAGCACCTACTTACTTACAAAAGTAAAGACATCAGATCTTTTATCAACAATCTTAAAGCCTGGAAAACATATAGCTAAATCCCTGAAAATAAATGTCAACCCACATAGTTATATTTAACAAGATGAAACTTAAGACAAGATGCTTTTAAGAACAGACTAACACTGCTCTTGATTTGTGAACAAATCATGCCAGTTTTACAGACAGCACAAAGAAACAAAAACACAGGAAGAACAAAGTTTTAGTCATGAAAGCACTGTAAAGAATAAATAAAATGAAGATGAAACACAGAGTGAATAGTGTAAAATTCAGTAAAATAGCAAACCCTAATACTAAAGGAGAAGAGAAGATGAATTAATAATAACTCAAACAACCAGAAAAATCAATTATATAAGAATTGGCAAACATTTTTGGGGAAAAGTCAGGCAGAGCAGCAGTGCTGAAATGGCTGCATTAAGAAGTTGCTGTAACTCCTTCCATGGGTATTTTGCTCCCTATTCTGAGGAGGAATGAAGTATCCACATGTTGATCTTCCTTATTCTTTTATTTGAAATATACATATTATAATTAAATAGTCTTTGAATCATATTGTACATAGGATATATGCCATATGTTTAAAAAGATATATACATACCTAACAGTGTAAATTGCTTATTTTGGAATGGTGAAAATGTGCGCTTTCCTTTAGCATTTTGCTTATTGTTAATTTCTACTTTTTGTTTGATGACTACCTTACATAATATCATAAAAATTGATTTTTTTACATGGAAATTGGGAGGGGGGGGACACTATAGTCGGCCATCATTGGTAAGAGAGGCCCCTTGGTCTTGCAAACTCTATATGCCCCAATACAGGGGAACACCAGGGCCAAGAATTGGGAGTGGGTGGGTAGGGAAGCAGGGCGCGGGGAGGGTATAGGGAACTTTTGGGATAGCATTTGAAATGTATATAAAGAAAATAATAAATTTAAAATATTTAAAAAAAAGAAAATTAGCGGTCTTCCTTATTCTTGATTTTCTTGTGTTTTGCAAATTGTATCTTGGGTATTCTAAGTTTCTGGGCTAATATCCACTTATCAGTGAGTGCATATCAAGTGACTTCTTTTGTGATTGGGTTACCTCACTCAGGATATCTTCCAGATACATCCATTTGCCCAAGAATTTCATTAATTCGTTGTTTTTAATAGCTGAGAAGTACTATATTGTGTAAATGTACCACATTTTCTGTATCCATTCCTCTATTAAGGGACATCTGGGTTCTTTCCAGCTTCTGGATAGTATAAATAAGGCTGCTATAAACATAGTGGAATGTGTGTCCTTATTACCAGTTGGAACATCTTCTGGATATATGCCCAGGAGAGGTATAGTGGGATCCTTTGGTAGTACTATGTCCAATTTTCTGAGGAATCACCAGACTGATTTCCAGAGTGGTTGTACAAGCTTGAAATCCCACCAACAATGGAGGAGTGTTCCTCTTTCTCCACATCCTCACCAGCATCTGCTGTCACCTGAATTTTTGATCTTAGCCATTCTGACTAGTGTGAGATGGAATCTCAGGGTTGTTTTGATTTGCATTTCCCCGATGATAAAGGATGTTGAACATTTTTTCAGGTGCTTCTCAGCCCTTCAGTATTCCTCAGCTGAGAATTCTTTGTTTAGCTCTGTACCTCATTTTTATGGGGTTATTTGAATTTCTGGAGTCCAGCTGATGGATCATCCAGAGACTACCCCACCCAGGGATCCACCCCATAATCAACCACCAAACCCAGACACTATTGCATATGCCAGCAAGATTTCACTGAAAGGACCCTGATATAGCTGTCTCCTGTGAGGCTATGCCAGTGCCTGGCAAACACAGAAGTGAATGCTCACAGTCAGCTATTGGATGGAACACAGGGCCCCCAATGAAGGAGCTAGAGAAAGTACCCAAGGAGCAGAAGGGGTCTGCAACCCTATAGGTGGAACAACAATATGAACTAACCAGTACCCCCGGAGCTCGTGTCTCTAGCTGCATATGTAGCAGAGATGACCTAGTTGCCCATCACTGGGAAGAGAGGCCCCTTGGTCTTGCAAACTTTATATGCCTCCATACAGGGGAATGTCAGGGCCAAAAAGTGGGAGTGGGTGGGAGGGGGAGCAGGGTAGGGGAAGGGTAGAGGGAACTTTCAGGATAGCATTTGAAATGTAAATAAAGAAAATATCTAATAAAATTTTTTAAAAAAGAAGAAAAAGATCATGGGTGTCCATCAACCCCTAAGAGGAGAAAGAAAACCATCAAGGTCAAGAAGGGAGATGGGGGAGGTCAGTGTGGGCATGAACAGGAATAAAGTGCAGTGACATATATCTGTACACACACACACACACACACACACACACACACACACACGCACAGTGTTCTGAGTTTTTTTTAATCATTCTCCTACTTTCTTTTTTACGTACTTTCATTTGTTTTCCCACATTATTTATTTAAAACAGACATTTTAATAGATATGTGCATAACAAAAGGCTAACTTGTTATGCTAACTAAAAAGTTAATTTAAAAATAATTACATGGCAATCAGCTGTTTAAAGGGAAATTCACCAGCTAACTATTTCACCTCATTCTCTACTGAGAAGCACTGTTCCTAACAATCAACTGAGCACACATTTTACATTCTGTTATGTGAACTTGGATCCGCATTACAAAGTTCAAATGTCCCACTAAGATCAAAAACAGCTTGCTGACCGTCATCCTTTTACATTATCTTCCTTCTCTATCGTCATTCCCATAAATCGCCCAATCTTCACGTGCTTTACAAGCTAGTCAGATTTGGGAGGTGGAGTATGAGAAGAGATGACTAAAAGGCTTTTGGGAGTGATGTTGAAACAGTGCAGTAGAAACTGCCTGGATTCTATGAGGGTGACCCTAGATGGATTCCGAGTACTGGAGGATAAGGAGGCTGAACTGGCCATATTCTGTAACCAGGCAACTTCCAGTGGTGGGACTGGGACACCAACCCAGCCACAAAACTTTTTACCTACAATCTATCCTGCCTGCAAAATATGTTAAAAAAACAAACAAACAAACAAACAAACAAACAATGGGGCCCCAGAACTTGTGGGAGTGGCCAATCAATGATTGGTCTAATTTGAGGCCTATTCCACAAAAGGGAGCCCATGCCCAACACTGCCTGGATGACCATGAACGAGAGGCTAGACAGAACAGAGACCTAGCATAGAAAAATAAAATAAAATGATTCCTGGTGATATTCTGTTATACTCATAAATCAGTGCCTAGCCCAGGCAGCATCAAGGAGACTTCTAGCAACTGATAGGTGTAGATGCACAGATCCATGCCCAAATACTGGGTGGAGAAAGAGCTAAATTGGAGATCTCTATCACGTCCCTCCCCTTGGAGTTCAGGGAACCCCGTGGAAGAAGGGAGAAAGAGTTATAGGAGCCATAAAAGTTGAAAATACCAAAACACCAGCCACAGAATCAAGTAAGCAAAGCTTGTAAGTGTTCATACACACTGAATCAACAATCACGGAGCCTGCATAGGTCTGGGCTAGGTCCTTTGCATATATATTATGCTTGTTAGCTTGACAATTTTGTGTAACTGCGCACACTGGGAGTGGGGATGTCTCTAATGCTTTTGCCTTCTCTTGGGACCATTTTCTCCTACTGGATTACCAAGGATTTGTGTCTAGTCTTAATGTACCATGCTATGCTGCATTTGGTTGATATCCCTGGGAGGCTTTCTCTTTTCTGAAGGAAAACAGAGCAGTGGATATGAGAGAAATGTGTGTGTGGGGAGTGGGGGAATTGTGGTTGGGATGTACTATATGAGAGAAAAATAAAATATAAAAGAAAAAAGAAATAAAATGTATAGTTAAGAAGGAATAAATGAGGGAAGGAAGGAAGGAAGGAAGGAAGGAAGGAAGGAAGGAAGGAAGGAAGGAAGGAAGGAAGGAAGGAACTATACAAATAAGCCTTCTTAACCAGATGTCTTACTTTTAGATTTATGTCTACTCTCTTAAATTTATAAACATCTATCATTTGTTCTGCTAATATAAGTTCTATTCAATTTCAGGAATTATTACAATTAGTATAAAAACAAATGCCAGAAATATAACATGAGTTATATTTTCATGTCTACTTCCCAAGCTCTATAAAAGTGCATCAAATATAAGATATACATTCAAAATACAATTGCCAAATGCATATACAAATGATACAAGTTAACTTCATTGTAAAATACATAGTATCCTATTTGTGTGAGATTGCTTTATCATTGGGTATTTTTTGGACAAATAACTATAACACTTTGTTTAATTTCCATATTTGTATGAGTAAGAAAAGAATTGCTATTCTGTTGCTTCCTCCCTCCTTCCTTCCCAAACATCCTCCCTTCCTTCCTTATTCTCCCTTCTTCCATTTGCAAATAAAATTTTTACCTTTCACTTTTCTTTCTTTGTTTCAATTTTATTTCAAGGACTATTAAGATCCCTTTCTTTTAAATAATCAATTGAATGAAACACATAAAAATGATATGAAAAGAAGAAAAAGAAAGTAGGAGAATGGCATGAAACAAGAAAAATCTCAAAGAAAATTGCTTCTTTCCATATCTCTGACATTCTTAAAATACTCACATTGCCATCTCAGAAAATGTTATCTTGAAGTTATTCTCCTGAGAGCACCTTTCACATCCTTGTTTCTCAGGCTGTAAATGATGGGGTTCAGCATTGGGGTCACTGCTGAGTAGAACACTGAAATCATTTTATCTCTTTCGTTCATTATCTTGGAATTTGGTCTCATGTAGGCAAATATTGCTGAGCCATAGAAGAGACCAACAACAATGAGGTGGGAGCCACAGGTAGAGAAGACCTTGAGCCTACCCTCTCCAGACTGCATCTGAATCACAGTGCAGATGATGTTCCAGTAGGAGATGAGGATGAGGGAGACAGGTGCTAGGAGGATTACCACACCCATTGCAAAGATTGCCATTTCTGTACTGTAGGTATCTGCCGAAGCAAGCTTCAGGAGGGCAGGAGGTTCACAGAAAAAGTGGTTAATGACATTGTTTCCTCGATAAGGAAGACGCAATGTGAATGTAGCATCTACCAGGGACACAAATGCACCACTGGCCCAGGACCCTGCAGCCAGCTGAACACATACCCAGTGTGTCATGATGGTGGAGTAGTGAAGAGGCTTGCAGACAGCCACATAGCGGTCATAGGACATCACTGCTAGAAGTGCACAATCTGTACACCCTACTAGAAGCAACACGACTAATTGTATGGAGCAACCAGCAAAAGAAATGGTCTTCCTCTTCACCAGGAAGTGGACAAGCACTTGGGGCACTGTGGTAGTAGAAAAGCAGAGATCGA